>NW_026111611.1:37500-55000 GCF_024679095.1 Eriocheir sinensis | reverse complement strand
TAAATCCTGCTTGCCGATGTCCTGTGTTTTATGTCCGTTTTGGTTTTCTCCCTCGTATCTCTCCTTGGCAGGGCCGTGATTGCATTGGATCGGCCTGATAATCTTCTTATATTTATAGGCGATCGGATTCTCCTCATTCCACTGTTTGTAAGTTTTGGTACTGATGTCTTATTGTATATGCTCTTTGTTTTCTTCGCTTTTTCGTCCTTCGGTGTTCTGATGATGGTCATTTTTGCTTCTTGGTTCCCCTCAATAAACAATCTTTCTGTATTTATTAGCGATCGGTTGCTGTTCTTAACCATGTATTTAAGGGATGATTGTGATGTCGTATGCTATAGCTCTCTTGTTTTCTCATTTTAGTCTCGGTGTTCTACTGGACATGGCCGTTTTAGCTTCTCAATTTCCCTCAATAAACAATCGTTCTGTATTTATTAGTGATCGGGTGCTGTTCTTTCCCGTGTATTTAGGGACTGATGGTGATGTCGTATGCTTTGTGCCTGTGTTTTCACCTTCTTGTATCGTTTTACTGGTCATGGTTGTTTTGCTTCTCGATTCTCCTCAAAAAACAATCTTTCTGTATCTATTAGCGATCGGGTGCTGTTCCTTGCCATGTATTTTGGGGTTGATGGCGATGTCGTATGCTTTGTGCTTATGTGTTCAGCTCCTTGCCTCGTCCTTTTTACTAGTCATGATCGTTTTTGCTTCAGGATTCCCTCAATAAACAATCTTTCTTTTTATTAGGAATCGGTGCTGCTCCTTCATGTGTATTTAAAGGCTGATGGTTATGTCGTATGCTCTGTGCTTATGTTTTCACCTTCTTGTCTCGACGATTTTACTGGTCATTGTCGTTTTGCGTCTGATTCCCCCAATAAATCTCTCAGTATTTATTGGCGATCGGTTCCTGGCGGCGGACTCGTAAACTAGGCCCCGATGACGCCGATGACGCCCTGATAGCCCGAGAGTGTGAGGCGGTGGGCGTTTTTGTGTGTTCGATGGCGCCAGATAGATGACTCGTTTCCGTGTGTGTTGGGCCGTGTGTGTTGGGACGCGCCGATGACGCCCGATAGCCCAGGAAAGGGTCGTATGTGAGGCCTGAGTGCTGGTTTGTTGCTTCGTTCTTGGTTGTCTGGCGGTGAAAATCTTGTATGTGGGGAGTTTGAAGTGAGTATTAGTAAGGTCATTTGTTTTCTCTCGTATGTATTGTTCTTGTGGGTTCGTACGTAAGGCCTTCTCGCTGTTCTGTTCCTTCGTTCCTGGTTTGTCTGCTGTTCGAAGTCATGTACATAAGGGAGTGAGCTGAGTTTATTAGTACAGCCTTTCTTCTTCTTTCCTGTGTATGTATGTAAGTAAGGGTTCTTGTAATCTTTCCTATGTATTGTTCACGTGTGTTCGTACGATGAGGCCTTAGTGCTGTTTTGTTCCTTCGTTCTTGGTTGTCTCTCATTGGAAGTCTTGTGCATAGAGAGCGTGAAGTGAATATGTGAGTGGGTCTTCTTGTATTTTTTTCTGTGTATTTTGTATTTGTGTGTATATTGCTGGATTCTCTGAGACGGCTCGAAAGAGCATGCGAGAGGCGTTATAAATCTTTCCTGGTGTTTGTCTTGTTGGTATGCGTGAGTCTTTATATGTATCTTGTCTATATGTTTATTTTCACCTGGAACTCCCCGACAGATACCAACACCCTGCTCCGCTCATCCCGACGTTATAACATACAGTGCTACACAACCTTGTCCGTCAGTTATTAGTAAGCGTGCTGCCTCCTTATCATCATTGTTTCTTGCTGTGAGTCCTGAGAGATCCCCGATACCCTGCCAGGCTTGTTGGTGTCTCGCGCTGATCAGTTTTGCGACATTGATTACTCGTGTGATATCCTGATAGTCCGTGCGAGGTGGTAATGTGTGTGCTTTGGCGACTCCTAATGATTACTCGTGTAGTGTTCTGATAGTACATAAGGGGTGGTAATGGGGGTGTTTTGGGGGGAGTCAGGTATGTGGTTCTTTCTCTGTTTTCTGCTCACCTGCAAGTTTTGACTACTCCAGTGTCCAACAAGTTAGGTGTGTGATGTACTGATAGGCTTCTTTAGGTGGTAATACGTTTCTTATCGATGTCCCAGAGTAGCATTAACTCGGCGTCTAAATGGCCCTCAGAATCTTCAAGGTGTAATAAGATTCTGTTAGCACCATGATCCCCTTGGGCTTTACATGAATAACTCTTTTCGTCTTCTCGTAGGCTTGATTTGATCCTCTAATGCTCATATGAATTTCCTAGTTCTTTCTTTTCGGCAGTAGTGTTAGTGATATGCATTCATCTGCGAGTTCAGGAGCGCCAGTGCCCTTAAGTTTCATGTAATAACCGGTCCTCCTTCTCTTACAAGATCTCTAAGTTCCACGTAATGCTTCTCTTTCTCATCCAAGGTCTCTGTGACGTATATTACTCCTCCTTCTCTCTTCCTAGATCTCTTAAGTTTCATCTAATGTTCCTCTTATTCATCCAAGCTCTCTTATATATAATTCTCCTACCTCTTCCAAGGCCTCTTAAGTTCCATGTGATGCTCCTCGTTCTCCTTCAAGATCTTAAGTTTCATGTAATCCTCCTCTTCCTCCTCCAAGATCTCTGTTTTATATAATGCTCGTCTTTGCCTTCTGTCGAGAGTACAAGCAGCTCTTTTCGTCTCAAGGTCTTCGCGTGTCGGTCCCACTTCTCGATGGCGCCGATATTCGTGTAATTCTCGTGCGCCGATCATCTGTTTGCCGGCGGGGCGTCCCAAGGCGCCCCGATAAGTCAGTCTTTGCCGATCGTCCGTTTCTTGGCAATCCCGATGACGGCTGATAGGCTGCGCTCCTCACCCGCGGGAGACGATCGGGAGGAGGAGGAGGAGGAGGAGGAGGAGGAGGAGGAGGAGGAGGAGGAAGACGAGGCACTTAATTTACCTTTACTTGCCTTTTTTTTTTTTTTTTTTTTTGCATTTACAGGTTTGAATCATTCGCCGAAGTCCATATTTTACTTTTTAATCATATAATCCTTTGTGTGTGTGTGTGTGTGTGTGTGTGTGTGTGTGTGTGTGTGTGTGTGTGTGTGTGTGTGTGTGTGTGTGTGTGTGTGTGTATGTATGTATGGCTGTCTCTGTCTCCCTATGTCTAGCTAGCTTAACTATGTATGTATGTGTATTTGTGTATGTGTGCGTATTTGTGTATCGGTTCTATATCTATATCTATATCTATCTATCTTTATGTGTGTGTATTTATGTATGTGTGAATGTCTGCAATATAAACTTTCCCTTCGCAATGTCTCGGTGGGCGGCAGGAAGCATGCGAGAGAGAGGTCGGTCGGTCGTTGGGTGGCGGCGGCGTTGTAAATAATGGCAATGATCGTCCACGTCTTTGTAAGGACCCCGCGCGCCTTGTATCTGCGGCGAGGATCGTGAAGGAAACATGAGCCGTGTACGAGGTCGTGGGGAGTCTGGTTCGTCGTCTTGGGAGGGGAGGAAGTGGGGAGAGGAATGGTGGAGTGTTGCAAAGACGGTTGAAGAATAGACGAAAGCTGGAAACTATATAAGGGAGATAATGCAGTAAGGGAAGGGAGATATGAAGTAAAAAGAGGCAGGAAGATGAGGAGGGGGAGAAAGAAAGAGGGGGAGGGAGATTAGAAAAAAAAGAGGTTAGGAAAAGGGGTAGAGGTAGGGTGTGTGTCCGTACGTTCATCAGGGCAGGAACACGAGAAGGGTTATGATGGGGTGGGAGCCGCGGCTGACCCATCCATCTTAGCCCTCCTCCTGCCCTGTGTGTGTGTGTGTGTGTGTGTGTGTGTGTGTGTGTGTGTGTGTGTGTGTGTGTGTGTGTGTGTGTGAATATGTAAAGTATCGAGTGTTTTATGAATATACTCCACACTTTTTTTTTTTTTTTTGCGTATTTCATCCATCGTGTTCTGTTTAGCGTAGTTTATCCTCATCCCCCTTTTCTTTTTAATGTTATATTTCACGAGGTCTTTATTCCACATACTTTTTGGTTATCTTTTTCCATCGAGTTCCTTTTAGTGTAGTTTATCCTCACGTCTGTTTTCTTTTTTGTCTTGTAATCGTATATTTCACAAAGTCCATATTTCACGTCGCTGGTTGGCATGCAAATATTCTACCTTTTCTCTCTCTACTTCTATCTTTTCTTTTTTTTTTTTCTTTTTTTACATAATTTATAATCTTCGTTTTCTCTTTATTTTGCTTTTCCTTTTTCTTTTTTCTTTTTTCTCCTATACAAACGTTCTTCCTTTTCTTTGTTTTACTTCTCTATCTTTATCTTTTTATTATTATTTTGTTTCTACTTTTCAGCTTTCATCACATTTTTCTTTCTTATTTTCTTCTCCTTTTTCTTTCATTTCCATTTTTTCTCTCTCCGTTTTATCTTAGCTTTTCCTCATCCATCAGATCTTTCTCGCTCTCCTCTGTTCGCGTCGGGTCGAATGTTTCACTCTGGATGTTGTACACGGATGTTTCAATGTTCACTACACGCGTTTCTGGCCGGCAAAAATATATATCCATTCTTCTACTGTTTATTCTCCTTGTTCCTATCTATTTTCCGTCCATCCATCACTCTAGTACGCTCAATTAGGAAGTTGCATGTTTTCCTTTCTAACTTTGATGGTTAAATGTTTTTTTTTCACTTCGCTGTGGTCTACTGAAGCTGGTGTTTTTTTTTTTTTTCGTTTATAATATTTTTGTTTTTGTTTGTATCTTTGTTTAATTCATTTGCCATCATTTTTTTGCTTTCTTCTCTCCGTTTCTGGAAGTTAAATCGATAACTTTATTTCTAGTTTTTCCTGTATCTTTTTTCTTCCACACCTCCATCCATTCTTTAATTTTTACCTTTTAGTTTTAATCTATTCTTCTATTTCATCTATATATCGTTCAATTATTTTTATTTCATATCCATCCTTCTCTTCTCTTGATTTTTTTCTTCATTTATTCATTTTAATCCATTCTCTTATTTTTTTCCGGCATGACGCTGTTTCTCTTTTGTTATTTTCATGTACACTGGATCTCAAAAGTATCGGTGCAGAGGGTGCCCGATGCCGTCCGAAAACGTTCACACAGGTGCTGGTGTTGTGGGTGGGAAGGGTTGGTATGTCTGACTGTGGCTAGTTCGGAAGGTCAGAATCACTGGGCTCATGGTTCGGAACAGTGTTCAGGAAAGCCTAACATAGTCACTGTCGGCCAACAACGTCTGTCAGTTACGATGGAGACCTCAGAGTCAACACGTGGAGCTATCGTTGCCCTACATGAAGCGGGCCACACCAATTCTCATACTGCGCGGCAGCTTCGTATCCACCGCAACACAGTAGCAAGGTGGATACGGCGACATGAAGACACTGGTGAAACAGAAGACATGCCACGGGTCGGCCGGCCACGCTCCCCCCCCCCCCCCCCCAGAACGATCAGGTAAATTATGTGATTGACATGATACACTGCCAGTATAATACTAATTACAGTTATATGAGGCATAATGATGACATGCTAGTGTGTAAACGATGTTGACAATGTTACGTAATACCGCTAACCATCAGCCGTCTGTATTTGTGTATTCCTTTATTGTTTACTAGGCCATAGTAAATGCCAGTGCCGCTGCTTCAAAAACGTCGACGTGCTCCTGGACAAGCCTTCACAGCTGAACTGGTGGCATCCATGCCCAGACGGCTGAATGCTGTGTTAGGAGCGGGTGGAGGATATACTCAATATTGATAATTAATAAAGTTGTGAAAACATGTTACTTTCGTTTCCCTGAACATATGACACATTATACTATAAATAGTCTTATTAGAGCATATCGTAATATAGTAAATTAATGTGCCTAATGGATCATATTATGATAGCGAGCCAACTACCAATTCATCAACAATGCATAGGTATTGCACAGTGCATTTCGTAGGTGATGTGTTAACGTGACACATGACGCGTTAGGCATAGGTATTGCACAGTGCATTTCGTAGGTGATGTGTTAACGTGACACATGACGCGTTAGGCATAGGTATTGCACAGTGCATTTCGTAGGTGATGTGTTAACGTGACACATTATTGCACAGTGCATTTCGTAGGTGATGTGTTAACGTGACACATGTAGGTATAGGTATTGCACAGTGCATTTCGTAGGTGATGTGTTAACGTGACCAGTGCATTTCGTAGGTGATGTGTTAACGTGACACATGACGCGTTAGGTATTGCACAGTGCATTTCGTAGGTGATGTGTTAGCGTGACACATGACGCGTTAGGCATAGGTATTGCACAGTGCATTTCGTAGGTGATGTGTTAACGTGACACATGACGCGTTAGGCATAGGTATTGCACAGTGCATTTCGTAGGTGATGTGTTAACGTGACACATGACGCGTTAGGCATAGGTATTGCACAGTGCATTTCGTAGGTGATGTGTTAACGTGACACATGAGGCGTTAGATGTATTGACACAAGATAAGAGTCGTTGTTTATCACATGCTAGCACTATCAGCGCATAATGATGGCCCTGTATACGTAACCACCAGTGTCAACCATATTACCGTATATCTGTCTCCCATGATAAATGACCAACGTCACACTGTGTGACCAATGTCTGTTTCTATAAACACTAAAATAAGCTATATAATTATATAGTAGGAAGGGGATATCGGTACTGGTAGGTGTATGGCATCTCTGGACATCAGGGCTACCAACATGTGGCACGTCGGACACCAACATTTCACTGACGATCGAACTGTTGTCCAAAAAGTTTCACACACATTGTGCACCGATACTTTTGCGATCCAGTGTACCTCTTCCTATACTCCTCTCTCCATATGTTCGTCTTTTAAATCCATTCATCTATTTCTTCCGTCTGGTAAGCCGCTATTTCCCCTCATCCATCCATCACTTTGCTACGCCAGCCGATACTTCTTTTCTCATGCATTATTTTTTCCTTCCCTATGTACTCAGCTCATCCCGCGGTTACCTTGCCACTCAGTCCTCCTACCTACGACCGTCTCCTGTTTACCCTCTAATAGCACACACACACACACATGCTCCCTCCTCCTCTTCCTCCTTCTCCTCCTCGTCTCCTGCAGCTCCGGGAATTACTTTAGTATGCAAACGATTTTTTGATCAACCAAGCGTTTAGGTGGCGATTTTATATTCGGCCCTTATTGAAAGCTACGACTCCCTTAAGACTCCTGAGCACGGGTGTTGAGGCAATATTCGCTGGCATCTATTTACATCGCGGACGAAAACTACCCTCGTATGAAAGCCGATGGACAGATTAGATAAGCAGATTTAAGGAGATAACGCGATGAGGGAGAGTTAGGCAAGCATGAAAGTTGATAGCAGCGACGCAGGGCCCAGAAAAAATGCGCAAATGAGAGGTGCTGAAGGAGGGAATGAATATACATCGTCTCAATGGGTAATATAGATTAAATTAGTAGATCATGGAGATAACGCGATGGGGAGAGGGAAGTCAGCAAGCCAGTAAGTAAGTATGAGACACGCGGAGGCCGGCCAAGGGAAAAAACTAGCTAAATGAAAGGTAGTGAGAGAGAAAATTAATATACATCGCCTCATTTGAGTATTACATAGATGATGAGATAAGAGGATTAAATAATGGAGCAGTAGGGAGGGAGAGTTTTAGGCAAGTAAACAGAGCAGACCAAGCGAGGCAGTACAAGGGAGGAGGAAGAGAAGAGGGAGAGGAGGAGATGAAAAGGACGAAGATGCTTGGACGAAAACACTAATAAAAGGAGACATAGAGGAGGAGAGAATTAATGTGTATGTACTTAGCGCTTCAAAGGAAGACTAAATAAGTAGATTAGAGAGATGAAACACGATAGATAGATAGATAGTTAGATAGAGAAAGACAGACAGACAGACAGAGATAGAGAGGACGAGCGAACGAAAGAAGAACCAGAAATCAAATAGAAAATTAAGTAAAAAAAATGGAAGAGAGAGAGAGAGACAGAGAACGACAGACAGAGAAGACGATCAAGCGGAAACCCAGACCCCAAAAAACGAAAAAAAATATATTGAAAAGAAAAATGAAAGGAGAAGATGGAGCAGGGGGAGAAAAAAAAGAGAAGGAGGAGGGGGAAGCAGGAGGAGGTAGTGAAAGAGAAAATGAATATATATCGCCTGCTTGAGTAATATTCGTGGGCGTCGTCCCCGCGCCAGAGAGTAATACAGCGCCGGGCCAATACTTTATCCACGCCAGCCCAATATTTAGCTCTAAGTGGACGGTATTACGGGAGGCTGCGGGCCGGCGCTCCACTCTTTCCCGACATAATTAGATCGTAAAGTGAGGGATCCAGTCTCGAGCTTATCTCCCTGACGGGGCTTCGAGGGAGACTGCGAAGACAAGTAGGAGGAGATGACGAAGGGAGATGAGCAGAGAAGAGGGATGAGGGAGAGGGATGCAGGTGAGGAAGGGAGATGAGACGTGAAGGAGAGAAGGATGGAGGGAATTATTGTGCAAGGCAGGACGGGAGAGGGAGGAAAGGTTGTTGTGAGGAGAGAGAAGAATGAAAGTAAGAGTAGGAGGGAGGAGGAGGAGGGAGGGAAAGAAGGAGGAAGGAGGAGAGGAAGTGGTAAAGAGATGGAGGGATGGAGGAAGAGGTAGAGGGAAGGCACGATAAGTAAGAATAAATAAGAGAGATGAAGGAAAAAGGAGAGAAAAGAGGGATGAGGAAACAACGGATAGGTAAAAGGGAAGGAGGGAGGGAAGAAAAATAGATGAAGGAGAGAGAGCAGATGAAGAACTGGAGGAGAAGAAGGGCAAGAACAACAGCAAGAACAAGAAGAGGATGAAGAAGGAAAAGAAGATAGCGGGGAAGAAGAGCAGAAAAAAGAGAAAGAGAGGATAAAGAGCAGGAGGAGAATAAGAAAAAGAAGAACAAGGGCAAGAACAATAGCAAGAGCAAGAAGAGGATGAAGAAAGAAGAGAAGCTAGCGGGAAAGAAGAGTAGATGAAGGAGAGAGAGAGAAGATGAAGAACAGTAGAAGAAGAAGAAGAAGAAGAAGAAGAAGAAGAAGAGCAATAGCAAGAACAAGAAGAGGATGCAGAAGGAAGAGAAGAGAAAAAGTAAGTAAGAGAAATGATAAGAATAATAACAAGAAGTACAAGAAAAAGAGAGGAAGACGAAGAAACACGAGAAGAAAAGAAATGCAAGAAGAAAAGAAGAAGTAAAGGTAGTAATGAAAATAAGAAGAATAAGAAACAGAAGAAAAAATAAAGAAACGGAAGTAGGAGATGAAAAAAAGAAGAAGGAAAAAGATAAATAAAAAGTAAGAAAGAGAGAAGGAAAGAAAGAGAGAAAGACAAGTGGAAAAAGTAGTATCAGAAAAGAATATAAAGAAAACAGAAGAAAACGAATGCTATGTTTCTAAAGTACTTGTAATAATAATAATAATATGAATGTGAATATATAAGTGACTACCATCATAAGTTAACGTAGAAAAATTGCGACTGAAAGAATTGCAAAGTATGAAGAGAGTAAACAAAGAAAAGAAAAAGAAAGAAAATACGTTAAATGCGCATACCGAAGCATTATTTTAGAAGGTATGAGGATAAGGACTTAAAATACTTGCACAACAACCTCACGTAACAAAGTGTGAGCATGTTATAAAGCGCTGAAGGGAGGAGGAACATGTACCTGGTAAACAAATGGAAATAGTCGAGTAAAGCATCAGAAGGGACGAAGAGAAAGGTCTGGAAGAGAGGAAATGGTTAAGGAAATATAAATGGAAGGAAGGTCAACAAAATAGATTGTGAAAGTGGAAATGAAATATGAGAGGACTAAGAAGGGAAGAAAATGGAAAGAAACGAAGAAAACAAAAGCAATAAAATAGAATATACATCACAAGAAGAAGTAACAGCAATAAAATGATCTTAAAATATGAAGAAAAAAAATATAGAAAAAAAATAACAGCCGTAAGGAAGGGAGTGGAATTTGAAGGAAGGAAGAAGAAGATGAAGAAGAAGGAGATGAAGACGAAGACGAAGAACAAGAAGAACAAGAAGAAAAAAAAGAGGAAGCAGAAGACGAGGACGAAAAAGAAGTAAAACAACAACAACAGCATCAACACGAACAACAACCACCACAAAAAAGAAACACAAGCAATACAATGATAAGCTCGTATATACCATAAGTAAAAAACAGTAATAACATGGGTGCCAAGAGCTTCGGTTACCATGATGTATCGCGGCCGTAACCCTCAGTGAGACCATCGCGGCGAGGTGTTAGGAGGGGGGGCAAGAGGCGAAGGAGAGAGGAGGAGGAGGAGGAGGAGGAGGAGGAGGATAAAGAGAGCAGCGTGTAATAACTGAAGAAAAACAGTGGAAGGAGCGGAGGATGCAAGGGAATGGAATGAGGAATAGGAAAGAAAGGAAGGAAAGCACAAGGAAATTGAAAGGAATGGATGGTGAAAGGGGAGGAAAGGGAATAAGGAGAGGGGAGGAAGGAGGAGAGAGGTAGTCAGAAACGGGCAAGGACGGGGAAGGAGAGCAGATAAGGGGAGGAACAGGGTGGGGAAGAGACAGAAGGAGGGAGAGGAATGGGAGATATGGGAATGGAAGGAAGGAAGGGGAACGAGAGGAGACATGAGGGAGGAGGAGGGACATGGTGAGGAAGAATTGATGGTCACGAGGAACGGGAAGGGAAGAGAAGGGAAGGAAGGGGAACAAGAGGAGACATAAGGGGATGAGGGAAAAAGTGGGGAAGAATGGAATGGAACGAGGAAAGGGAAGGGAAGGGAAGGGAGGAAGGGGAACGAGAGGAGACAAGGGGAGGAGGTGGGACAGGGTGGGGAGGAATAGAAGGGAAGGGAGGAAGGGGAACGAGAGGAGACAAGGGGAGGAGGTGGGATAGGGTGGGGAGGAATAGAAGGGAAGGGAGGAAGGGGAACGGGAGGAGACAAGGGGAGGAGGTGGGACAGGGTGGGGAGGAATAGAAGGGAAGGGAGGAAGGGGAACGAGAGGAGACAAGGGGAGGAGGTGGGATAGGGTGGGGAGGAATAGAAGGGAAGGGAGGAAGGGGAACGAGAGGAGACAAGGGGAGGAGGGAGAGGGTGGGGAGGAATAGAAGGGAAGGAGGAAGGGAACGGAGGAGACAAGGGGAGGAGGTGGGACAGGGTGGGGAGGAATAGAAGGAAGGGAGGAAGGGAACGAGAGGAGACAAGGGGAGGAGGTGGGATAGGGTGGGGAGGAATAGAAGGGAAGGGAGGAAGGGGAACGAGAGGAGACATAAGGGGAGGAGGAGGGACAAGGTGGGGAGGCGGAAATACCAGCGATGTACGAAACAGTTTTTTACCGAGGGAACACAAACACACGTGGACCATGGGATAAAAACACATTGAAACGGTGAAGAAAACGCCGCATAAGAAGAGCATCGAAGACCTGACGAAGAGAAAGGAAATGCTAATAAGGGAGAAGGAGATGAAGAGAGGAACTAACAGTGAAATATGATGAAAGATTGAAAGTAGAGAGTAAAGGGTAAAAAAAGAATGGGTGTAAATGTGATGAAAGAGGAGGAGGAGGAGGAGGAGGAGGAGGATGAGGAGGATGAGGAGGAGGAGGAGGAGGAGGAGAACGATGGGTGGAGGAATACCAATAATATGAATTTCCGTTATGAAAGAAGGAATGAAGGAATGAAGGAGGAGGAAAGGAGGAGGAGGAGGAGGAAGGAAGGGAGGTGACTATATATGAAATAAAGGAAGGAAGGAAGGAAAGAACAAATGATGGAGGAAGGAGGAGGAGGAGGAGGAGGAGGAGGAGGTGGAGAGGAGGTAGAGAGAAAGGAGTTGAAGCTGTGACAAAAGGAGGGAAGGGAGTAAGGGAGGAGGAGGGAGGAGGAGGAGGAGGAGAATAACACGGAGATTGACTCTCCTCCATTCCATCTCCTCCCTCCTCTCCCCCTCCTCCTTTCCTCCCCTCCTCCCTATTAATGACCAAAAAAGGGAAAGTATGGAAGAAATAGAAATAGAATGAGGAGCAGGAGGAGGAGGAGGAGGAGGAAAAAGCACTACAGAAAAAATGATATGGAGGAGGAGGAGGGGAGGAGGAGGAGGAGGAGAGGAGGAGGAGGAGGAGAAGGAGGATGAAGAATAAGACACGAAATTAACAAGAAAAAAGAAAATTAATAAGCGGAATGATAAAGACGAGAAGAATATGGAAGGGGGAGAAGGACGAGGAGGAGGAGGAGGAGGAGGAGGAGGAGGAGGAGGAAACATGGAAACATGGAAACATGGAAACGCAGGCAACAGAAAGCCTATTGGCTCATTACGAGGTTGCCCGCTTTGGTGATTTAATCTGCTCGACAGCCTGGGGCCTGGGGAGCAGATGAAAGCACCTCGACATTGAGGAGCAGATGAAAGCGCCTCGATATTGAGGAGCAGATGAAAGCAACTCAATATTCAGTTTACTCCCGACGCAGCGAAGTGACGGTCGATTCTATATTTGAAGGAGTTGATAGTATTCGCATTTACTACTTCTGAAGGAAGATTGTTCCAGTGACGGATGACTCGGTTTGAAAAGAAACTCCTTCCGATGTCTGTGTTACATCGACTAGACTGAATGGGTAAACCGTTATTTCTAGTTCTTAGGTTGGTTTGCAATTCAAAGAAATTGGAGTAATCGACGTTATTGAATTTTTTTAGATACTTGAAGACTTGAATCATATCTCCTCGTAGGCGTCTTTTCTCTAATGTAAAGAGATTGAGTCGCTTGAGTCGTTCCTCGTACGGTTGAGCCCTTAAGGTTGGTATCATTTTCGTGGCGCGTCGTTGAATCCTTTCCAGTAAATCAATGTCCTTTCTGTAATTAGGAGACCAGAACTGTACTGCATACTCGAGGTGCGGTCTTACCATGGAATTATACAAGGATAGCATCACGTCTGGCGTTTTACACTCGAAGTTCCTCGCTATGAACCCGAGCATAGTGTTGGCTTTGTTGTATGCTTTTTACAGTGATTCGCGTGTTTCAGGTCACTGCTGATAGTGACTCCAAGATCCTTTTCCTCCTGCATCGCTTGCAGAGGTCTCCCATTCATGATGTATGTGTGTTTACTATTTCTGGACCCAATGTGCATGACTTTGCATTTGTCAACATTAAAGGACATTTGCCATTTTTCCGACCATTCGATAATGTGATTGAGGTCTTTCTGAATGATTTCGCAGTCGGTCTTTGTGAGGGCCTTTCCCCCCACCTTAGTGTCATCAGCAAATTTCGATATTGTGGATTTCAGTCCTGATTCGAGGTCGTTGATATATATGATGAAGAGAATGGGTCCCAGCACTGACCCTTGAGGCACTCCACTAGTGACTGGAAGCCAATCGGAAGGCTGTCCGTTGAGTAGTACTCGTTGTTTTCTGTCGGTGAGCCAATCTCTTATCCACGCGATCAGATTGGCTCCAATGCCCGCCGAGTGCAGTTTCTTAAGGAGTCGCTCGTGCGGTACCTTGTCGAAGGCTTTCTGAAAGTCCAGGTATATAACATCACTGGGGATGTGGGCATCCCAGTTCTTATATATACCTTGGAAGAAGTCTAATAAATTCGTTAGGCAGGAGCGCTTGTTTCTGAAGCCATGCTGGGTGTCGGAGATTACATTATTGTCTTCTAGAAACTTAACAAGTTTGTCTCTAATAATCTTTTCGAGTATTTTTCCTGCCACTGATGTCAAACTTATGGGCCTGTAGTTTAATGCAACGCTTTTGTCTCCTTTTTTGAAAATTGGTGTTACGTTCGCCATCTTCCAGTCTTCCGGGACCTTTTGCAATTGAACAGACTGGTTGAATATGTTAGTGAGTGGCTGAAGTATTTGTTGTTTAAGCTCTTTAATAACCGCGGGACAAACCGTCAGGTCCTGTTGACTTGTTCGTGTCGAGTTTATCCAAATACTCTTTCACTTCTTGGTCGCATATTGAGTCAATTTTCAGGGCGTGATTCCCTCGGCGGGTCAGGGTTCTCGGGCATGGTTTCGATGTTCTCGACTGTGAATACGGATGCGAAGTTACTGTTGAGGATTCTGGCCATCTGTTTACTGTCCTGAGTTGCAGCTCCAGTCTCGTCTGTCAGGGGACCAATATTGGATTTTACTTTCTTTTTCGATCTGATGTATGTGAAGAAATTTTTTGAGTTTGTCTTGATGTCACGCGCTATTTGTTTTTCGTAGTTGCGTTTACTACTCCGAATAAGGGTGCGACAAGCTCTGAGGCTGTTGTGGTACTGAGTACGGGCTTCGGCCGTGTCATTCTCTTTCATTAGGTTATAATTCCTTTTTTTTAAGTTTACCGCCCTTTTTATTTCTCTGGTCATCCACGGTGGATCTACGGCACAATTTACTCGCCTGGGTTTCGTCGGCACTGTAGCCTTTTCTACTCCTAAAAGCTTATCTTTGAAGTTGTTCCACACGTTGTCGATTGTATTGTCAGTTAGGTGAAGTTGGTCCCAGGTCGCAGAGGAAGCAGCTCACGGGCTAGGTTGAAATTTGCTTTTGTAGTCTGGTATCACTGACGGATTGTCTACGAGTTTGTGACTTATGTTGACATTGAAACGGATTAAGTGGTGATCGCAACCGTTAATTTTTCACCAACTTCACAGTCGCGAATGAGGTCAGGGTCGCTTACTAATACCAGATCCAGCAGATTGTTTTCTCTTGTTGGTTGAGTTACAACTTGGTGAGGAACGAATCCTCCACCATTTCTATAAGCCTGTTACCCTCTTGATCTCCAGTCAATTGTCCCCAGTCAATGTTAGGGCAATTAAAGTCCCCAATTATTATTGCTTGTTTACTTTGTGTTAAAGTGAAGCTCTTCGTACAGGGCAGTGTCATCGGCTGCTTGTTGTTTTGGAGGCCTGTATACGGTCGCAAGTGTTAGTTTCTTATTATTCGCAGTTATTTCCACATAGACGGAGTCGTAATTCTCTGCATCCTGTTTGTCTATTTTTATGGCAGGAGCGTACTTTTACGTAGCAAATTACTCCTCCTCCTTTCTTGTGCATTCGATTTTTTCGAAGCTTTCGTACCCGGGAAATGACAGTTCAGATAATAGATGTGAAGAGTTTGCCCAAGTCTCAGAGATTTCTACCACAACTGTTTTCACAATTTCAATATACGACCAAATATCGTCCTATTTGGTTAATATACTGCGTGCATTTGTGTACAAAATGGAAATGTGACTACTGGTTTGGCCGCGTCGTGTTGAATGAGTTCGCTTGTCGGAGGCGTCGTTGGTTACACAGTTTCTTGCAAGCCGCATCGACGCTACGGTTCGGTTGATCAAGGGTTGCCTTTGCCTTGCCCTCGCCTCCAGTTTTGAATAGCTTTTCGAGAAGCTTTCAACTGCATCGTTCAGGAGCCTTCCTAGCCGCGCCGAACCAACCTCGTTCAAGTGGAGTCCGTCCTCCCAAAACAAATCTGGGCGCTGGTTGAAGTGATGCCATGCGTTCGTGAACCCTACGCCTTCATCGTTACATAACTGCTTTAGACTAGTGTTGACGCCGTACGCTTTACTGTTGTTGTATCCGGCGAACGTATTGACTCTCGGTAGAATTCCAGAGACGATGATGTGAGGGACTTGGTCTTGTATTTCCGAATGACTTGACGGTATTTTGCTAACAGGTCCTGAATTTGAGTTGACTGAAGGTCGTTGGTTCCCGCATGGATCAGATACACTGTGTCGTCCTTCGCATTTACTGAAACTGCATCGACAGCTGATTCAATATCGTCCAGTTTGGCTCCGGGGATACAGAAACGCTGCCGTGTCAACGTATTCCGACCACAAAACTCCGTAAGTTGGCCTCTCACCACACTGTCTCCAACTAAATTGACTCTAGTAGTTAGTTTGCCCATACCAGGAAACAGCGTCTGGTTCGTACAAGTGACAGCTGGTAGAATGGTCTTGTGATTTCTTCTGGAAGGGCGCGAGGTACAAGAGGAGCGCAGGCTAAGGTGGGTTTGGAAGTGGTGGTGGTGTTAGTAGTGGGTGGCTGGGAAGGGTGGAGGTGAGGTGTGGATGGAGGAGATGTGGTATCAGAAGTGGAGGAGGAGGCGGAGGTTGAGTTCGTGTTGGAGGTGGAAGTGGAGGATGGAGTGGTGATGAGGATAGGGAGGAGTCAAGGGTGTTGGAGGGAGAGGAAGGAGAGCGGGAGAAAGGGGAGTGGTACTGTGGATGGAGGTGGATGGGGTAGGAAGGGAGGTGGATGGAGTAGAAGGAATGGTAAGGGTGGCGGCGGGATCAGGCGTTGCAGAGGAGTGGGGTGGTTGAGGCGAGGCAGAGGAGATCGTGTTGGAGGTGGAAGGGAAGATGGAGTGGTGATGAGGATAGGGGAGGAGTCAAGGGTGGTGGAGGAGAAGAGGGAGTGGGAGTGGATGAGGTAGCAAGGGAGGTGGATGGGGCGGAAGGAATAGTAAGGATGGAGGCGGGTTCAGGCGAGGCAGAGGAGGAGGAGGTATGTAGTTGGGTCAGAACGTCAGAATATGAGTTTGAGGAGGAGGAAGCTGGAGTAGGAAGGGCGGGGAAAGAAGAAGAAGAAGAAGAAGAATGAGGTAGGGAGTTGAGGGAAGGCCATCATGGTGTCCCAGATCAACGCATTGGAGCGTTGTAGTTCCTCGTTGGTTGTTTGTAGTGCCTGAATACGTAAGTCTAAGACACAGTACCTACACATCGAGTCGCTGGCTTGGTAATGAATCGCAGCATATTTCTTTGAACAATTACAGCAATTGAGATAGTTGGACGGCATGATTACTTCTTTTTTTTAATTTTTATTTACTGTTGCAAGACGATATAATTGTGTGCTTTATAGTTAAGATGAATTTTGTATCCGCGTGGACTAAGGTCAACACCTGGAGGAGGCGGCTTTAAATCGGTCGAGTCACGCGGGAGAGTTTGAGGTGTGGCGTCTATGAGGGCCACACGTGTTTTCCCTCAGGATTAAAATTCTCTGGGGGATTAAACTTTCCTCCTTTTCAAAACAGGTGTGCTGGTATACGGGTCAAGCTTTGTACTTCTACGTTAGTGACAGATTTTCTACGTTAGTTAGACACAAGAAGCTCACTGTCTTTCACTGGGTGCTGTGTTAGGTCGTGCAGTTGTAATCCTACTGAGGAAAGACAGGAAACACAAAAAGTCGATATATAACTTAACCGCTCAGCTCAGCAGGGAAGTCCTCTCACTGTAAGGTAATCCTCGCAACACTTCAAACACTAGTTAGACGCGTCACAGCACTGAGTTAGACGTTAATTAATTAAGTTGAGTGGTGCTAAATCAGAAAAGTAAACAAGCACAGTTAGTCGTTCGATTTCTGAGAAGGCGTACGGGCCTATTTAAGTAACGGTTAATTAAAAACGTGGATGAACGGATTTCAAAAGTTGTGACGTTAAAATGTAACACACGGAGTCGATTCACACACAAAATAACAAGTGTCGTTTCACCAGACGAGGTGAAAAGCAAGGTTAAGGTTTGATGCCGCAGCAGCAGCAAGGTCAACGTCTGTCCCTTTGAGGA
>NW_026111611.1:22500-32500 GCF_024679095.1 Eriocheir sinensis | reverse complement strand
CCTCCTCCTCCATATCTTCTTCCTCTGTCACCTCTTCTTCCTCTTTAATCTCTTCTTCCATCTTCCTATCTTCTCCCTCCTCCTTCCTATCTTCTTTTTCTTTTCCCTCTTCTTCTTTTTCCTTCCTATCTTCCTCCTCTTCCTTTCTCTCTTCTTCCTCCTCCTTCCTATCTTCTTCCTCTTTCAGCTCTTCTTCTTCCTCTTTCACCTTTTCTTCTTCCTCTTTGAACTCTTCTTCTTCATCTTTCAACTCTTCTTCTTCCTCTTTCAACTCTTCTTCTTCCTCTTTCCCCTCTTCTTCTTCCTCTTTCAACTCTTCTTCTTCCTCTTTCAACTCTTCTTCTTCCTCTTTCAACTCTTCTTCTTCCTCTTTCAACTCTTCTTCTTCCTCTTTCAACTCTTCTTCTTTCTCTTTCCCCTCTTCTTCATCCTCTTTCGCCTCTTCTTCTTCCTCTTTTAGCTCTTCTTCTTCCTCTTTCAACTCTTCTTTTTCCTCTTTCAATTCTTCTTCTTCCTCTTTCAACTCTTCTTCTTCCTCTTTCGCCTCTTCTTCTTTCTCTTTTAACTCTTCTTCTTCCTCTTTCAACTCTTCTTCCTTTTTCACGTCTTCTTCTTCCTCTTTCAACTCTTCTTCTTCCTCTTTTAACTCTTCTTCTTCCTCTTTCGACTCTTCTTCTTCCTCTTTCACGTCTTCTTCTTCCTCTTTCAACTCTTCTTCTTCCTCTTTCAACTCTTCTTCTTCCTCTTTCAACTCTTCTTCTTCCTCTTTCAACTCTTCTTCTTCCTCTTTCACGTCTTCTTCTTCCTCTTTCACGTCTTCTTCTTCCTCTTTCACGTCTTCTTCTTCCTCTTTCGACTCTTCTTCTTCCTCTTTCACGTCTTCTTCTTCTTCTTTCACGTCTTCTTCTTCCTCTTTCAACTCTTCTTCTTCCTCTTTCAACTCTTCTTCTTCCTCTTTCACGTCTTCTTCTTCCTCTTTCACGTCTTCTTCTTCCTCTTTCACGTCTTCTTCTTCCTCTTTCAACTCTTCTTCTTCCTCTTTCAACTCTTCTTCTTCCTCTTTCAACTCTTCTTCTTCCTCTTTCCTCTCTTCTTCTTCCCCCCTCAACTCTTCTTCTTCCTCTTTCACGTCTTCTTCTTCCTCTTTCAACTCTTCTTCTTCCTCTTTCAACTCTTTTTCCTCTTTCCTCTCTTCTTCTTCCTCTTTTAACTCTTCTTCTTCCTCTTTTAACTCTTCTTCTTCCTCTTCCAGCTCTTCTTCCTCCTCTTTCAACTCTTCTTCTTCCTCTTTCAACTTTTCTTCTTCCTCTTTCAACTCTTCTTCTTCCTCTTTCCTCTCTTCTTCTTCCCCCCTCAACTCTTCTTCTTCCTCTTTCAACTCTTCTTCTTCCTCTTTTAACTCTTCTTCTCCCGCTTTCAACTCTTCTTCTTTCTCTTTCAACTCTTCTTCTTCCTCTTTCCTCTTTTCTTCTTCCTCTTTTAACTCTTCTTCTTCCTCTTTCAACTCTTCTTCTTCCTCTTTTATCTCTTCTTCTTCCTCTTTTAACTCTTCTTCTTCCTCTTTCAACTCTTCTTCTTCCTCTTTTAACTCTTCTTCTTCCTCTTTCAAATCTTCTTCTTCTTCTTGCAACTCCTCTTCTTCTTCCTCTTTCAACTCTTCTTCTTCCTCTTTCCTCTTTTCTCCTTCCTCTTTTAACTCTTCTTCTTCCTCCTTTAACTCTTCTTCTTCCTCTTTTAACTCTTCTTCTTCCTCTTTCAACTCTTCTTCTTCCTCTTTTAACTCTTCTTCTTCCTCTTTCAACTCTTCTTCTTCCTCTTTTAACTCTTCTTCTTCCTCTTTAAACTCTTCTTCTTCCTCTTTCAACTCTTCTTCTTTCTCTTTCAACTCTTCTTCTTCCTCTTTTAACTCTTCTTCTTCCTCTTTTAACTCTTCTTCTTCCTCTTTCCCCTCTTCTTCCTCTCTTAACTCTTCTTCTTCCTCTTTCAGCTCTCCTTCTTCTTCCTCTTTCAACTCTTCTTCTTCCTCTTTCAACTCTTCTTCTTCCTCTTTCAACTCTTCTTCTTCCTCTTTCAACTCTTCTTCTTCCTCTTTCAACTCTTCTTCTTCCTCTTTCAACTCTTCTTCTTCCTCTTTCAACTCTTCTTCTTCCTCTTTCAACTCTTCTTCTTCCTCTTTCAACTCTTCTTCTTCCTCTTTTAATTTTTCTTCCTCTTTCAACTCTTCTTCTTCCTCTTTCAACTCTTCTTCTTCCTCTTTCAACTCTTCTTCTTCCTCTTTCAACTCTTCTTCTTCCTCTTTCAACTCTTCTTCTTCCTCTTTCAACTCTTCTTCTTCCTCTTTCAACTCTTCTTCTTCCTCTTTCCTCTCTTCTTCTTCCTTTTTCAACTCTTCTTCCTTTTTCAAATCTTCTTCTTCCTCTTTTAACTCTTCTTCCTCTTTTAACTCTTCTTCTTCCTCTTTCAACTCTTCTTCTTCCTCTTTCAACTCTTCTTCTTCCTCTTTTAACTCTTCGTCTTTCTCTTTTAACTCTTCTTCTTCCTCTTCTAACTCTTCTTCTTCCTCTTTCCTCTCTTCTTCTTCCTCTTTTAACTCTTCTTCTTCCTCTTTTAGCTTTTCTTCTTCCTCTTTCCCCTCTTCTTCTTCCTCTTTCCTCTCTACTTCTTCCTCTTTAAACTCTTCTTCTTCCTCTTTTAACTCTTCTTCTTCCTCTTTCAACTCTTCTTCTTCCTCTTTCAACTCTTCTTCTTCCTCTTTTAACTCTTCTTCTTCCTCTTTTAACTCTTCTTCTTCCTCTTTCCCCTCTTCTTCCTCTCTTAACTCTTCTTCTTCCTCTTTCAGCTCTCCTTCTTCTTCCTCTTTCAACTCTTCTTCTTCCTCTTTCAACGTTCCTTCTTCCTCTTTCAACTCCTCTTCTTCTTCCTCTTTCAACTCTTCTTCTTCCTCTTTCAACTCTTCTTCTTCCTCTCTCAACTCTTCTTCCTCTTTCAACTCTTCTTCTTCCTCTTTCATCTCCTCTTCTTCTTCTTCTTCCACGTCTTCTTCCTCCTCTTCCAATTCTTCTTCTTCTTCTTCTTTCCCGTCTTCTTCTTCATATTTCCTCTCTTCTTTTTCCTCTTTCAACTCTTCTTCTTCCTCTTTCAACTCTTCTTCTTCCTCTTTCAACTCTTCTTCTTCCTCTTTCAGCTCTTCTTCTTCCTCTTTCAACTCTTCTTCTTCCTCTTTCAACCTTTCTCCTTCCTCTGTCAACTCTTCTTCTTCCTCTTTCAACTCTTCTTCTTCTTCTTTCAACTCTTCTTCTTCCTCTTTTAATTTTTCTTCTTCCTCTTTCAACTCTTCTTCTTCCTCTTTCAACTCTTCTTCTTCCTCTTTTAACTCTTCTTCTTCATCTTTCAACTCTTCTTCTTCCTCTTTCAACTCTTCTTTTTCCTCTTTCCCCTCTTCTTCCTCTTTTAACTCTTCTTCTTCCTCTTTCAGGTCTTCTTCTTCCTCTTTCAACTCCTCTATTTCCTCTTTCAACACTTCATCTTCCTCCTTCAACTCTTCTTCTTCCTCCTTCAACTCTTCTTCTTCCTCTTTCAAGTCTTCTTCTTCCTCTTTTAACTCCTCTTCTTCCTCTTTTAACTCCTCTTCTTCCTCTTTCAACTCTTCTTCTTCCTCACTCAACTCTTCTTCTTTCTCTTTTAACTCTTCTTCTTCCTCTTCCAACTCTTCTTCTTCCTCTTTCAACTCTTCTTTTTTCTCTTTCCACTCTTCTTCTTCCTCTTTCAACTCTTCTTCTTCTTCTTTTAACAATTCTTCTTCCTCTATCAACTCTTCTTTTTCCTCTTTCAACTCTTCTTCCTCTTTCAACTCTTCTTCTTCCTCTTTCAACTCTTCTTCTTCCTCTTTTAACTCTTCTTCTTCCTCTTTCAACTCTTCTTCTTCCTCTTTCAACTTCTCTTCTTCCTCTTTGCTGATTATCTTCTCCTCTCCTTCCTCTTCTTTATCCTTTTCCTTTTCCTCCACCCCTTCTTCTTCCTTTGCGTCTTCCTCTTCAATCTTCTCTTCTCCCTTCATCACCTCTTCTTTCTTCTCTTCTATCACCTCCTCCTCCTCCTCCTCCTCTTCTTTCTTCAATATATTCTCCTCTTCCTTCTTCTTTATCATCTCATCGTTATCTTCCCTTTTCATCACTTCTTCCTCTTCCTTCTTTATTTCTTCTTCCTCCTCCTCCTCCTCCTCCTCCTCCTCCTCTTGTTTCTTTATTTCTTTCCCCTCTTCCTCCTCTTCCCTCATTATCACTTCTTCTTTCTCCTCCTCCTTCTCCTCCTCCTCTATCTCTTTCTTTATTTCTTCTTCTTCCTCCTCCTCCTCTCTCCTCTTTATTCCTCCTTCCTCCTCTTCTTTCTTCATCATCTCTTCTTCTCTCTCCTGATAATCAAAGTTTTTCAATCCATTTTTCTCTAAGTTTTCTTCCTCCTCCTCCTCTTCTTCTTCCGCCTCCTCCTCTTCCTCGTCCTCCTTCTTCTCCTTCTTTTGTTTCTTCTGTATTTCGCCTTTCTTCATTTCCTCCACTTCTTCCTCCTCCTCCTCTCTTTCTTCTTCTTCCGTTTCCTGTTCCTCCTCCCCCTCCTTCGTTCCTTCCTCCTCCTCCTCTTTCTTCTTCTTCTCTTCCTTCTTCTCTTCTTCCATCTTCTCTTTCTTAATATCTTGTAGCACTGGATTTAAATTTTCTTCTTTTCTTTCCTTCCCCTCCTCCTCCTCCTCCTCCTCCTCCTCCTCCTCCTCCTCGATCTTCTTCTTTTCCTCCCACTTTGCTTCCTCCTCCTCCATCTTGTCTTTATTCTTCATCTCCTCTTGTAAAATATTATACTCCTTTTCTTCTTTTCTTTCCTCTTCTTCCTCCTCTTCCTCCTCCTCTTTGTTTTCCTCCTCCTCCTCTTTCATCTCCTTTTTCTCCCCTTCTTTCTTTGCCTCCTCTTCCTCCTCCTCCTCCTCCTCCTCCTCCTCCTCCTCCTCTTTCCTCATCTCCTCTTGCAACATATTGGTTTTCTCTTCTTTTTCTTCTTCCTCCTCTTTATTATTTTTCTCCTCGCTTTTCTTTGCCTCTTCCTCCTCCTCCTCCTCTTCTTTCTTCTTAATATCTTCTTCCACCATTTTATATTCTTGTTCTTTTATTTTCTCCTCTTCATATTCCTCTTCCTCCTCTTTCTCCTCTTCCTTCTTTGTTTCCTCCTCTTCCTCTTTCTCCTTTATATCTTCTTCCACTTTATTGTATTTTTCTGTTTTTCTTTCTTCCTCGTTCTTCTTCTCCTCCTTATTCTCCTCCTCTTTCTTCTCCTCCTCCTCCTTCTCCTCTTTCTCTGTCTCCTTCTCCTCCTTCTTCATTTCCTCCTTTTTCTCCTCCTCCTCCTCCACCTTCTTTCCTCCACCCTTGAGAGTAAAGATCTTTCTCTCCACACGTCTCAGGTGGAGATGGAGGAAGGAGAGGAGGTGGAGGAGGTTGCGGTGGTGGTGGAGGAGGGGGAGGAGGGAGGAAGAGGAGGAGGAGGAGGAGGTGAGACAAGAGGAGGAAGATGGATGTAGAGGTGTAAGAGAGGAAAAGGAAGGTAAGGAAGAGGGGATGATGGAAGAGGAGGAAGAGGAGGAGGAGGAGGAGGAGGAGGAAGAGGGGGGAGGAGGGAGGAATGACTCACAATACCTCCTGACCATTGCAAACAGTTTCTCAAAGGGGGGATTGATGGGGAGGAGGGAAGAGGAAGAGGAGGAGGAGGAAGAGGAGGGAGGGAGAGAGGAGGGGGAGGAGAGGGAAGACACAGGCATGGAGGAATCAAAGTGAGGATGAGGGAGGGAACGTGGGGAGGGAGGAGGAGGAGGAGGAGGGAGAGAAGGAAGGGGAGGAAAGGAAAAAGGAGGGAGGAGGAGGAGGAAGGAGGAGGAGAAGAAAGAGAGGCAGGAGAAGGAAATGAAAGATGGGGAGAGAGAGGGAGGGAAGAATTAGGGGGGAAAGAGGGGGAGGGGGGAGGGGGAGGGAATGAACGAGGGGGTAAATCAGGGAGGAGGGGCAAGGGGGGGAGACAGGGGAGAGGGGAGCCAGGTGTAAGAGCATGATATGTATCGCTAATTAAGTCAGATTTGCAGGTAAGTGGCTCAGGTGTGCTAATTAGGGTGTCGGGGTGATCAGGTGGGCAGGTAAGGGTGTTGGTGTCAGAGTGAAGGGGGGCAGTGGCATGATGGGTGTGGGGGTGAGGGGGGTGGGCAGGGGGGGCAGGGGGTGGGGGGTACAGATCATCCCAGGTGGTAATGATGGCAGGGCGGCAGGTGGGTAGGAGAGCCCTGTCCCATAAGTCTTTTTCCCACAGCATTCCGCTATCTTTTTTTTTCTCTCTCTCTCTCTCTCTCTCTCTCTCTCTCTCTCTCTCTCTCTCTCTCTCTCTCTCTCTCTCTCTCTTCAATCTTCTTCGCCTTTCTTCCTCTGCCTCTTCTCTTCTCTCCTTTTTCTCCTTTTCCTCCTCCTCCTCTTTTTTGCTTTTCACTTTTATTTCAATTCGTCTTCTTTTCTCTTCCTCTTTCTCTCTCTCTCTCTCTTCTTCTCTTCAATCTTCTTCGCCTTTCTTGCTCTGCCTCTTCTCTCCTCTCCTTTCTCTTTTTTCTCCTTCTCCTCCTTCTTCTCTTCTTTCCTTTTCCTTGTTTCGATTCGTCTTCTTTTCTCTTCCTCTTTCTCTCTCTCTCTCTCTCTCTCTCTCTCTTCTTCTCTTTAATCTTCTTCGCCTTTCTTGCTCTGCCTCTTCTCTTCTCTCCTTTCTCTTCCTTTATTTCTCTATTTTATTTTTTTTCTCCTTTTCTTCTCTTTTTTCCTACCTCTTTTTCTTTTATTTTTTCTTCGCTTTTCGTTTTCTTCCTCTTCTCTCCTTTCTCTTCTTCCTCTTCTCTTCAGTTTCCGGTCTCTCCTTCCTTCACTTCCTTTTCCTCTTCTCTCTTCTTCAACTTCCTGCCTCTCCTTTCTCTCCCTCTTCCTCTTTTCTACCTCCTTCTGACTCTCCCCCTCGTCTCCCTTCTCCTGCTCTCCTTCTTCCTCCTCCTCTTCTTCTTTCTCTCCTCGTCCTTTCTCCTTTTTTCTCTCTACAAGTAAGAAGGTAAGGTTAGGTAAGTTTAGGTTATGTTAGGCAATGCTAGGTAAGGTTAGGTAAGGTTAGGGAAGGTAAGGTAAGGTAAGGTAAGGTAAGGTAAGGTAAGGTAAGGTTAGGTAAGGTTAGGGAAGGGAAGGTAAGGTAAGGTAAGGTAAGGTAAGGTAAGGTATGTTTATTTTCTTCTTCCTCCTCCTTTAGTGACGCAACTCAACGTTTCAGTAAAATCAAAACCTGTCACATCGTCGTTACAACATTGTATTAGTTTGTGTTACTTTGATTCACTTTTCCGTAACGCTCTAAAAATAAAATGATTCCCTAACGTCATTTTTTGTGCATATTTCAGGAATTCATTTTTCCCCAACAATTAGTGTCGAGGCTTTAGCGATGTTGTTTTTACACTGATTGTTAATTGTCTTGTTTTTCAACGGTATACATAAATACATACACCCACGCGCGCACACACACACACACACACACACACACACACACACACACACACACTTCTCTTCATCTTCATCTTTCTTTCGATTCCTCTTTTCTCCTTTCCTCTCCTTTCTCCTCTTCTTCTTTCTCTTCTCTTCTCTTTTCTCTTCTCCTATTCTTTTTTTCTCTTCTCTTTTTCTTCTCTCCTCTCCTTTTCTTTTCTCCTTTCTCTTCCTCTTTTTCTTTCCGTCTCTCTCTCTCTCTCTCTCTCTCTCTCTCTCTCTCTCTCTCTCTCTCTCTCTCTCTCTCTCTCTCTCTCTCTCTCTCTCTCTCTCTCTCTCTCTCCACACACACACACACACACACACACACACACACACGCATTTTTTGGTGACAGCGAATATTTATGAAGCCAATTTCCTATACTATCCATATTTGTTTGTTTGTTTGTTTCTTTGTTTGTTTGTTTGTTACCTTTTTTCTTCCAAACACACAAAAAAGCGTTTCTCTACTTTTAATGCGTTGAGTGTAAACTTAAATATTTGGATTCGATATTTTTGATATTGGTAAACTTTTTTTTTTCCTTTTATAAGTTTTTTTTCTTATTTAATTTTTTTCATCGTCTAACTTGTATTTCTTATTTTTTTTATTTATTTGTTCCAATTTTCCTTCTTCCTTTCTTTCTTCCTTTCTTCTTCCTTATTTCCTTCTTTCTTTCTCCTTACTTTCTTCCTTCCTTTCCTTCTTCCTTTCCTTTCCTTCTTCCTTCCTTTCTTTCCTTCCTTTCCTTCTTATATATTTGTTCCATTTTTCCTTCTTCCTCTCTTCTATTCCTCCCTTTACCATCCATTTTTCTATTTCTTATCTACTTTGTGTTTTCCTTTCATCTTATTTTCATTCACGTATTTTATTTTTCCTTTTCATCGGCTCCTCTTTTTCTTTTTTTTTTTAGTCTATATATCTATCTCTTTCATCATCTAACGTGTATTTCTTATTTATCTTATTTTTTTCTTTCGTCTCGTTTTCATTCGTTTATTTTATTTGTTTCCTTTCCACCATATTCTTTTTACTTTCCTATTCAGTATCTTTGTTCCTTTCATCATCTGTTTATTTATCATTTATTTCATTTCCCTTTCAGTTTATTTTTTACTCAAGTTATTTTTCGTATTTCAAGTTTCCTTTCATAAACTGACTTTTATTTATCTATTTATTTATTTTATTTTATTTATTTTTATACGTTTATTTACTAGTAGAAACACGCGCGAGTTAACTGACCATTTTTTGCTATCATTATTGTTTAGTGTGCGTGTGTGTGTGTGTGTGTGTGTGTGTGTGTGTGTGTGTGTGTGTTTCGCGCTTGTTTTTTTGTGTGTGTTCACGGTAAATTTAACGTACAAAGGTGTGTGTGTGTGTGTGTGTGTGTGTGTGTGTGTGTGTGTGTGTGTGTGTGTGTGTTGCTCCATTTTGGCTTCATAAAAGGTAAACGCCCTCTCTCTCTCTCTCTCTCTCTCTCTCTCTCTCTCTCTCTCTCTCTCTCTCTCTCTCTCTCTCTCTCTCTCTCTCTCTCTCTCTCTCTCTCTCTCTCTCTCTCTCTCTCTCTCTCTCTCTCTCATGTACCTTTTGTTTTTCCCTCTTCATACAAGTGCTTCCTTCCTTCCTTCCTTTCTTCCCTCCTCCTCCTTCTCCTCCTCCTTCTCCTCCTCCTCCTCCTCTCCTTCCTCCTAATTACGTGAAGGGCACTGAATTACTGAAGAGAGCAGCGACGTATGAACGACTTAAACGACGCAATCTTTTTTAACGCTGGCCAAAGAGACGACTAACTTGGGGGATGAGGGGGGAGGGGATGGAGGGGAGGGGGGAAGGGGGAGGGAGGAGATCGAATACAGGTTTTTAGGAATACCTCAACACATTCAGTAACGTCAATCACTTTTTTATTCTTTTTTTTTAGCTGACAATACATTCAGTAAAAACGATCACCCATTTTTTTCTTCAGTTTCCGGCCAACACGAGAATCATATATAACAGTAAATTTAGTAAGTTAAGGCAATACAGACATCGGCATATTTGTATTTCTTCTTAAAGGGTTTTCCGCTACTGCAATGTTTCCAGCAAGTGTAGTTAAGATATTGAAGTTGGGCGATGCAAAAAAAAGCACATCGGTAATTTTTTAGGAATGCCTCAACACATTCAGTAACGTCAATCACTTTTTTATTCAGCTCCTGTAACATCAACAACAACGATCACCCTGTTTTCTTCAGTTTCCGGACAACACAAGAATCATAAATAACAGTAAGGCAATTCAGTACAGACATCGGCAAGTTTTTGTTTTTGTTTTCTTAAAGGGTCTCTCCGACACTATAACAACCTTCCTGCAGTTGTAGTTAAGATATTCAAGTTAGGAGCAGTGACTAGCAGGCTATTTTTTCATGTTTGTTTCCTTTTTTTTATGCCCTTGAACTGACTCCTT
>NW_026111611.1:0-15000 GCF_024679095.1 Eriocheir sinensis | reverse complement strand
TCCCTTGTGTTGTCACCTGTCTTGTATTAATTAGGGGCTCAGGTGAACTCCCCCCCCGCCCCATGAACACCTGAACTTGATTAATCCTCCCAACTTGCCCCCAAAAGTTAGAGGAAGAGGAGGAAGAGGAGGAGGAGGAGGAGGAGGAGGAGGAGGAGGTAGACAGGTGCGTTCGAGATAATGAAGGCAGCCATAACCTCCTCTTCCTCCTACCTGGATTTTCTTCTTCCTCCTCCTCTTCCTCCTCCTCCTCCTCCTCCTCTTCCTCCTATTCTTCCTGCTTAGAGCTTTTTCTTCAATTATTGTTATTTTCTTTTTCTCCGTTTTTACTGTTTCCTCGATTCCCATTTTCGTGTTCTTCCTTTCTTTCTCTTCCTCCTCCTCTTCCTTCCTCCTCCTCTTGATTCCTTCTTTATTTTCTCTTTCTTCTATTATTGCTTTTTCTATTTTGTTTGTTTTCTCCTTCCTCCCAATTCCCCTTTTCGTCTTTTTCCTTTCTCTTCTTCTTCTTCCTCCTCCTCCTCCTCCTCCTCTTCGTCGTCTACCACTACTTCCTTCTCCGTTTTTAATCCCTTTCTCTTTCATAAGGTCTTTTTATCTCCTCTTCTTCCTCCTCCTCTTCCTTCTTCTTCTCCCCCTCCTCCTCCTCCTCCTCCTCCTCAACAAACTCTTTAGGCCGGGTTTCTCTCCTCCTCTTTCATCTCCCTCGTTTCTTACTCCTTCAATTATTTTTCCTCCATTCTTCCTCCTCCTCCTCGATCTTTTCTTATCTCATACTTTTCTCTTTTCTTTTTTTTGCTATATTTTATCTCTCATTCTTTCTCAATATTCCTCCTCCACTTCCACTCTCCTCACTTTTCTCTCCTCCTCCTCCTCCTCCTCCTCCTCTGAGTACATTCCCTTCAGGGCGACACACCTTCCTCCACTACCTCCATTTTTACCTCCTCCTCCTCCTCCTCCTCCTCCTCCTCTTCCACCACCACCATAACAACTACAACAACAACAACAACAAATAAAACAAACACGACCCTTGTTCTAATCAACCCTAGATCTCTCTCTCTCTCTCTCTCTCTCTCTCTCTCTCTCTCTCTCTCTCTCTCTCTCTCTCTCTCTCTCTCTCTCTCTCTCTCTCTCTCTCTCTCTCTCTCTCTCTCTCTCTCTCTCTCTCTCTCTCTCTAAGCCACCCGCCAAGCCTTATCACACACTTCTTACCCCCTTGTGTGTGTGTGTCTGTGTGTGTGTGTGTGTGTGTGTGTGTGTGTGTGTTAACCAAATCATTACTATTATCCGTATTATTTTCCTCTCTCCTCCTATTCCTCCTCCTCCTTCTACTACTACTACTACTACTACGACTACTACTACTACTACTACTACTACTACTACTACTGCTACTACGATAATTGTAAAAGTCTACGGAAACTGCTTATCCAATTTCACTACCACAATTACCACTACTACTACTACTACTACTACTACCACTACTACTACTACCACTACCACTACTACTACTATTACTACTACACAAGCAACCACTACCAAGCCGATAAAATAACAATAAAACTCGCATGTAATTTGTATGTGAATGGGAGCAATGGAGAAGAGGAGGAGGAGGAGGAGGAGGAGGAGGAGGAGGAGGAGGAGGAGGAGGAGGAGGAGAGAGGAGAGAGAGAGAGAGAGAGAGAGAGAGAGAGAGAGAGAGAGAGAGAGAGAGAGAGAGACAATATACAGTAAATCTAACAACGCAGACCACCAAACTTTATTACAAAGGCCAAGGGAGGAGGAGGAGGAGGAGGAGGGGAAAGAGGAAGAGGAGGATATAGTGGACCGGAAGGAGAGGATTGAGGTGGAGGAGGGATTATATAAGGGAAGGAGGAGGAGGAAGAAGAAGAAGAAGAGGAGGAGGAGGAGGAGGCTAATCTCAAGGGAAGAAAGAGAAGGAGAGAGCGAAGAGACAAGAGGAAGAGGGGAGAGAAAAAAATGGGAAGAGGGACAAAATGAAAATGGAGGAAAAAAAATAAAAAGAGAGAGAGGGAGAGAGAGAAGGAGAGAGAGAGAGAGGGAGGGAGGGAGAGAAGAGCATTAAGGAAAGTAGCAAAATCTGTATGCCTGGAGGTAAGATGGAGGAGGAAGAGGAGGAAGAGGAGGAGGAGGAGGAGGAAGATATGGAGGGGTGGAGAGAAAGTGAAAGGAAGGAGAGATGAAAGGAGGAGGGAGAGAGAGAGACAGGTAAGAGGAGATAAGAGGAGGAGCAAACATATATGTGAGAGAGAGAGAGAGAGAGTCCAATATGCCGGGGGAGGGAGGAGAGAGGAAAGGCTGGAGGGAAGAGAGAAAGGGAGAGGAGGAGGAGGAGGAGGAGGAGGAGGAGGGGAAGAAGAGGAAAGGGAGAGTAACCATTTTTACATTGTGGCAACTGCGAGGACAAGAGGAAGAGGAAGAGGAGGAAGAGGAGGAAGAGGAAGAGGAGGAAGAGGAAGAGGAGGAGGAGGAGGAGGATTAAAGGATTGGGGGAAACATGATGGATGCCAATATGTATGGAAAGAGAGAGAGAGAGAGAGAGAGAGAGAGAGAGAGAGAGAACTAAAAACGTGTGTGGATGCTGGGGGCTACTCTCTCTCTCTCTCTCTCTCTCTCTCTCTCTCTCTCTCTCTCTCTCTCTCTCTCTCTCTCTCTCTCTCTCTCTCTCTCTCTCTCTCTCTCTCTCTCTCTCTCTCTCAGAGAGAGGGAGATTAGAGAGAGAGAGAGAAATTCTTTTGTCCGACTGTTTGTTAGGCGGTAGAAGTCTATGGAGAGAGAGAGAGAGAGAGTGAGAGAGAGAGAAAAAAAAGAAAGAGAGGGAGAGAGAGAAAAAAAGAAGAGAGTAGAGGTTAGGGGCGATCAGGGAGGAAAACCGATGACTGAGAGGAGGAGGGAGGGAAGGAGGGAGGGAGGGAGAGAAAAAAAGATAGAGAAAAGGAAGAGAAATAGGAGAAGGAGAGAGGAGGAGGAGGAAGAGGAGGAGGAGGGAAGAAATATGAAGAGAGAAAGTGATGAAAAGAGAGAGAAAAATGGAGGGAGAGTAAACAGTTGAAAGGGAGAGGTGAGAGAAAAAAGGGAGAGAGAGAGGGAGAGAAGAAAGGAGAAAGGAGGGAGGGAGCCATAAAGGAAGAAAGAGAGAGAGGGAGAGAGAAGAAAGAAGAGAGGTTTACTGAGAGAGAGAGAGAGAGAGAGAGAGATAGGGAGGAGAGAGAGAAATATTGTGTGGGAGAGAGAAGAATTGGAGGGAGGGAGGAAGGGAGGGAGGAAGGGAGGAAAGAAAGGAAGGAAGGAAAAAGTTAAATTAAATACGAAATATATTTTTAAACATTAATACAAGTAAATGTCTATCTATCTATCTATCTATCTATCTATTATCTACTTTTCTCTATCTATTAATTCATTTATATTATTTATGTTATGGAAATATAGTCTCTCTCTCTCTCTCTCTCTCTCTCTCTCTCTCTCTCTCTCTCTCTCTCTCTCTCTCTCTCTCTCTAATAATAATAATAATAATAATAATAATAATAATAATAATAATAATAATAATAATAATAATAATAATAATAATAATAATAATAATAATAATAATAATAATCAGAAAAGAAGAAGAAGAAGAAGAAGAAGAAGATCAACAACAACAAAAAAAACAAAAAATGAACGAAAAAGACAAATTTTAATGAAAGAAAAAGACAAAACGAGAGAGAGAGAGAGAGAGAACAACCCTCGTTAGGCTCGGTTAAGGAAATTACTCCCACAATCCGAATATTCGAAGAGGGGAGAAGAGAAAGAGGGAAGGGGAGAAAGAGGGGAGAAGAGAAGGAGAAGAGAAGAGGGAAGAAGAGGAGGGGAAAACAGATGATAGGGGAGATGATAGGAAGGGGAAGGGGAAGATGAGAAAGAGGAGAGGGGAGGAGAAGAGATGAGAGAGGAGGAGGAGGAGGAGGAGGAGGAGGAGGAGGAGAGGGGAGAGAGTATTATCGGAATGCTATCCTTCCTTCCCCTCTCTCTCTCTCTCTCTCTCTCTCTCTCTCTCTCTCTCTCTCTCTCTAATTGGTTAAGGTATGTAGGTAAGGAGGTAGGTAAGTTCTTTTTTTCTTCCTTCCTTCCTTCCTTTAATCTTCCTTCCTTTCTTTCTTTCTTCCTTCCTTCCTTCCTTCTTTCCTTTCTTCCCTCCTTCCTTCCTTTCCTTCCTTTCCTCTTTCCTTCCCTTTCCTTTCTTCCCTCTCTCTTGATTTCCTTCTTTCATTCTTCTCCTATTTCTTCCATCTTTCTCCTCCTTTCTTCCTTCCTTCCTTTTCCCTTCCTCTTCATTCCTTCATTCCCTTCTTCATATGTCTTCAATTTTCTATCATTCTTAATTATTTTCTTTCTATTCTTTCTTCTTTCATTCCGATCTTTCAATTTTCTCCTTATTCTCTGTTTATTCTTTCCTTTCTTCCTTCCTTTCTCTCTCCTATAATTTTTTTCCCCAATATATCTAACCTCATTCTTAATCTTCCCTTTTCCTCTTCCTCCTTTCCTCTCCTTTTTTATATTCTTTCTAATTTATTTTCTTCTATCTTAACTTTCATTTCCTTCATCAATTTCATCTTTTTTTCATTTCCTTTCGCCTATCTTTATTTTTTTCATTATATCCTTCCTTCATTCTTTCCTTCCTTCCTTTTTCTTTCTTTCTTTCTTCGTTTCTTCTTTAATTGATCTTTTCTCTTCTCTTCTCCTCTTCCATTCACTCTTTTTTCCTTCTCCTCTCTCTCTTCCTCTTTCCTTCCTTCCTTTCTCTTTCTTTCTTCCTTCGTTTCTTCTTTAATGGATCTTTTCTCTTCTCTTCTCCTCTTCCATTCACTCTTTGTCCTTCTCCTCTCTCTCTTTTCCTTTTTCCTTCCTTCCTTTCTCTTTCTTTCTTCCTTCGTTTCTTCTTTAATGGATCTTTTCTCTTCTCCTCTCTCCCATTCACTCTTTTTCCTTCTCCTCTCTCTCTTCCTCTTTCCTTCCTTCCTTTCTCTTTCTTTCTTTCTTCGTTTCTTCTTTAATGGATCTTTTCTCTTCTCCTCTCTCCCATTCACTCTTTTTCCTTCTCCTCTCTCTCTTTTCCTTTTTCCTTCCTTCCTTTCTCTTTCTTCCTTCGTTTCTTCTTTAATTGATCTTTTCTCTTCTCCTCTTCTCTTCCATTCACTCTTTTTCCTTCTCCTCTCTCTCTTCCTCCTCTTTCTTCTTATATCTGTTTTCCAGTATTCCAATTATCTATATTATCTTTTTATCTTCTCCTTCGTTGCTAATTCCTTCCCTTCCTTCCTTTGTTCTTTCCTTCCTTCCTTCCTTCCTTCTCTCTTTTTATCTTTTCTTATACATTTTCTCTCCTTATCTTTTTTTTTTTTTTACTGTCGAGGTAAATAAATAAATACCTCCTTCTTCTCTTTCTCTTCCTCCTCCTCCTCCTTCTCCTCCTCCTTTTCCTCTCTCTTTTTCCTCTTCAACTCCTCTCATTCGGTCTTCTTTCAATCATTTTTCCTCCTCCTCTTCCTACACACACACACACACACACACACACACACACACACACACACAACTTGAAGAGCATCTTTTGACGTTGTTTGTTTTCTTTTAGTGTTTGTTCGTCCGAGGGGAAGAAGAGGGGAAGAAGAAGGGAAGTAGAGGGGAAGAAGAAGAAGGGAAGAAGGGGAAATGAATAAAACAAAAGAACAGAAGATGGGGAAGACAGGAAGGAGGAGGGAAGGGAAGAGGTGGAAAGAGATGAAGAGAGGTGGAGAGAGGGGAAAGAAGAGGGAAAAAGAGGGGAAGAAGAAGGAGAGAAGGCGAAGGAGGGACGAAGGACAAGAGAAGAAGGAAACAGATGAATGAAGAGAAGGGAGAGGGATAGAAGAGGGGAAATAAGAGGGAAAGAAGAGGGGAAAGAAGAGGGGAAGAGAGGAGTAGAAGAAGGGGAAAGAAGAAGAGGGAAGAAGGATAAAACAAAAGAATAGAAGATGGGAAAGACAAGAAGAAAGGGAAGAGATGAAGAAAGAGAAGTGAAGACAGTTGAAAGAAGAGGGGAAGAAGAAGGAGAAGAAGAAGGGGAAGAAGAACAGATCGTGAAGAGGACAAAGAGAAGAAGGGAAGAATATAAATAAAAAGAGAAAAGAGGAGAGGGGATGAAAGAAGGGAATGAAGAGGGAAAAAACGATTGGAAGAAGAGGGCAAAAAAAAAAGGAATAAACAAGAAGAATAGAAGATGAAGAGGAAAAGAAGAAGGAGAAGGGAGGAGAAGAGGAGAAAGGAGATAAAGGAGGTGAAGAAGGGAGAGGAGGGAAATAGACGACAAAAGAAAAGAAGAGGGGAAGAAAATGGAGGAAGAGGAACTGGAAGGGAAAACAAGAGAGGAAAAGGAAAAGAGAAGAAAGGAAGGAAGAGGAAGAGGGAAGAAGATAAGGAGAATGAAGAGGGGAGAGAGGGAAGGGAAGAAGATGGAAGAAGAGGAACTGGAAGGAAAAACAAGAGAGGAAAAGGAAGAGAGAAAAAAAGAAGGGAAGAGAAGGAAGAGGAGAAGGAAAGTGAAGAGGGGAGAGAGAGGGAAGAGATGAGAGAGAGAATAATTAATGGAGAAGAAAGGGGAATTAGAAGATGGGATAAGGAATGGGATAAGAAAAAGAGGAGAAGAAAGAGGGAGAGAAGAAAGGGGAAATAAATTGAAGACGAAGGAGATGGAAAGAGAGAAAAGGAGAAGAGAAGACTGGATAACGAAAGGGAGAAGAGGAAGAGGAGGAGGAAGAAGGGAAGGAAGAGGAAAAAGAAATGGAAAGGAGAAAGAGAAAGAGAAAGGAAGAGAAGGAAAAAAAGAAGAAAGGAGAAGGGAAGAGAAGAAAAAAAGGAAGAAGAAAAAGAAGAAGGTAAGAAAGAGAGAAAGAGTGAAGAAGAGGAAGGAGAAAAAGAGAGGACAGAAGAAAGGAAGGGAAGAGAAAGGGAGAAAAGGAGGAAAGAGAAGAAAGGAAGGGAAGAAGAAAAGGAAGAATAGAAAGAGGAGAAGAAAGGGAGACGAGAGAGAGGGAGAGAGGATAAAGAAGGGAGAGGGGAGAGAAGGGGAGAGGAGGAGGGGAGAAGAGAAAGAGAAGGAAGAGGAGAAAGACAGGGGAGAAGAAAAAGGAAGAAGAAGAGAGAGGAGAAAAAAGGAGACGAGAGAAAAGGGGAGAGGATAAAGAAGGGAGAGGGGAGAGAAGGGGAGAGGAGGAGAGAGGGGAGAGGAGAAGGGGACGAGAAAATAGAGGAAACAGGAGAAAGAAAGGGGAGAAGAAAGGAGAAGAAAGGAGGAAGAAGGAGAGGAGAGAGGGGAGAGGAGAAGGGGAGAAGAGAAAAAATGTAAAATATTTGCCCAGAAACGTCAAGAAAGTCGATGAGTTGACAGCCAGCGACTAATCTCTCTCTCTCTCTCTCTCTCTCTCTCTCTCTCTCTCTCTCTCTCTCTCTCTCTCTCTCTCTCTCTCTCTCTCTCTCTCTCTCTCTCTCTCTCTCTCTCTGACATTTAAATAAAAGTATGAAACGATTGAAAATGAAAAAAATTGAGAGAGAGAGAGAGAGAGAGAGAAGACCTGTCTCCTGTCCATTATAGGCCATTTGAACCTTTATGGCAGCAAGGAGGAAAGGTCTCTCTCTCTCTCTCTCTCTCTCTCTCTCTCTCTCTCTCATTGTTTTTACCATTTTTCTTTACTGATTTCTCTTTTTTCAATTACGAGAGAGAGAGAGAGAGAGAGAGAGAGAGTCGTCTAATCCTTATCAAACACTAAGAAAACTTGGTCTGAGTCAATGAAATAAACTATGCTCTCTCTCTCTCTCTCTCTCTCTCTCTCTCTCTCTCTCTCTCTCTCTCATTTGTGTTTGTGTGATTTTAATTTTAATTTTTTCACACACACACACACACACACACACACACACACACACACACACACACACACACACACACACACACACACACACACACACTCTCTCTCCTCTCTCTCTCTCTCTCTCTCTCTCTCTCGTCTGTTATGTCAACACTTTCACTAATTAATGGAAGGTGAGAGAGAGAGAGAGAGAGAGAGAATGGGGGGTAGGGGGGACCATTTTGACGGCGTGTTCCTCTGTTTCCTGATCAAACACTCCTCCTCCTCCTCCTCCTCCTCCTCCTCCTCCTCCTCCTCGACACTGCATCCCTCTCCTGTAACTCTTTTTATTTTTTTTTCTCCTTTCTCTTATTCTCTCTCCCCTTCTAATCTTCTCTTAAGCTTCTTCTCCTCCTCCTCCTCCTCCTCCTCCTCCTCTTCCTCTTCTTCTTTTACCTTTTCCTCGTCTTCCTCCTCTCTGTCTCTCTCTCTCTCTCTCTCTCTCTCTCTCTCTCTCTCTCTCTCTCTCTCTCTCTCTCTCTCTCTCTCTCTCTCTCTCTCTCTCTCTCTCTCTCTCCTTCCCTTTGCAAATTCTCGTCTCCTTCTTCTCTTCCTCCTCCTCCTCCTCCTCCTCCTCCTCCTCCTCCTCCTCCTCTTCTTCCTCCTCTCTGTTACTCACTTCTCTCACATTCCCATTTTTCGCATATTAATCACGTCCCTCCTCCCACGCCTCCTCCTCCTCCTCCTCCTCCTCCTCCTCCTCCTCTTCCACCTCATTCATCATGTATGGAGAACAAAGAACAAGGATAAAAACAAACAAATATATCAAGGAAAAATAAATACGAGGGATAAAAATGATGAAATAGTCTCTCTCTCTCTCTCTCTCTCTCTCTCTCTCTCTCTCTCTCTCTCTCTCTTCATTTATATCTATCTATCTGTCTCTCCTCCTCTTCTTCTTCTTCCTCTTCCTTCTCCTCCTCCCTTCTTTCTACTCCTTCTCTTCCTCTTCCTTCTTCTCCTCCTGTTTATACTCCTCCTCCTCCTTCCCCTCCTCTTCTTCTGTTCATTTCTCTTTTTCTCTTTCTTTCATTCCCTTCATTCGCAAAGCTTTCTCGTCCCTCCTCCTCTTCTTCCTCCTCCACCTCCTCCTCTTTTTGATCCTCCTGTTTTCCTCCTTCTCTTCCTCCTCTTTTTCCTCCTCCTCTTCCTCGTTCTATATATAAGTGTCCTTCAGCCATCCTCCTCCCCTTTCCTCCTCCTCTTCTTCCTCCTCCTCCTCTTTTTTCTCCTCCTGTTTTTCCTCCTCCTCTTTTTTCTCTTCCTTCTCTTCCTCCTCTTCCTCTTTCTATATATAAGTGTCCTTCAGCCATCCTCCTCCTTTATCTCCCTTCCCTCCTCTCTTCCTCCTCCTCCTATCATCACCATCACCATCATCATCATCATCATTATCATCATCATTTGAGGATAAACATTCGTGACGGGTTGACAGTGTAGCCAATTAAGGGGCAGTAAATAGTATCCGGGTGTTATTTGTAAGCATGATAGACCGCGCGCGCGTGTGTGTGTGTGTGTGTGTGTGTGTGTGTGTGTGTGTGTGTGTGTGTGTGTCTTACCTGTGGCTTTTTGAACCTGTCTGTCTGTCTGTTTGATTGTGTTTCTTTCCCTTTGTTTATTCTGTTTGTGTCTGTCTGTCTGTCTGTCTGTCTGTCATTCTCTTTGTTTATTTTCTAAGTTGGTTTAGGTATGTTTGTTGTTTGTGTGTGTGTGTGTGTGTGTGTGTGTGTGTGTGTGTGTGTGTGTGTGTGTGTGTGTCTGTCTGTTAATTTAATTATTTCTACTAAGCTATTGTGTTCTATTCTCTCTTCACATTTTTATTTATTTTACTTTCACTTATTCACTTCACACTAATTCATTACTTCTACTTCTTTTTCTATTGCCAATCTATGTCTATTCATCAGTTATACAGTCAATATGTCTATCTATTCACCTGTTTATCTATTTGTCTATTCAGCTATTTATCTATCTACCTGTTGATATACCTGTCTTTCTATCTATCTCTCCATCAATATATCTCTTTGTCTATTCAACTATTTATCTATCTACCTATTGATATACCTGTCTGTCTATCTCTCCATCAGTTTACCTCTCTGTCTATTTGTCTCTCAGTTTCTCTATCATTTTTTTCTGTCTATCTATCAATTTATTTCTCGCTCTGTCTCTCCAGCAATTCCATCTGTATACCAAATTAAAACACTCTGTCTCTCTGTCTAAATGTGTATCTCTCAACCTATCTCTGTCTTCCTCTCTCCACGAATCTTCCTATCTCTTTGTCAACCCATCTATCCTACAGTCTCTCCACCAAAATCTCTCTCTCTCTCTCTCTCTCTCTCTCTCTAAATATGAAAAAAAGAAAAAAAAAGATAAAGAAGACGAAGATGATGATGAGGAGGAAGAAAAAGATGATAAAATCTCTCTCTCTCTCTCTCTCTCTCTCTCTCTCTCTCTCTCTCTCTCTCTCTCTCTCTCTCTCTCTCTCTTCATCCCATTTCTCTGTCTCTCTGTCTCTCCCTGTCTCCTCACTGTGCCCACGTCCGTCCGTCTCTCTCCTCTCGTCATAATTAAATTCTCTCCCATTATATAAAGTCTGCATTTAAACATTCATTTTTTAAGCATTCAAATACTATGCTAATGCCTCTAATTTTGTCTCTATGCAAAGCAGGGAGGGAAAGAGAGAGGGGAGGAGGAGGGGGAGTGTGTGTGTGTTTGTGTGAGTGCGTGCGTGTGCGTATAATGAACCGTATCCTGTGTGTGTGTGTGTGTGTTGTCATGCGTACACACACACACACACACACACACACATATCACCATACATAGAGGCGACGATTCATATATACAATTATACATACATGCATTTAGGCCGTGTGTGTGTGTGTGTGTGTGTGTGTGTGTGTGTGTGTGTGTGTGTGTGTGTGTGTGTGTGTGTGTGTGTAAGAAAATGCGCATGAGAACGAGGAGACAGAAGAGGAGGAGGAGAAGGAGGAGGAGGAAGGACATGCTGGAGAGAGGAGGAAAAGAAAAATAAGTGGAGCAAGAGGAGAAAGGAGGAGGAAGAGGAATAAGTGGAAGAGGAGGAGGAGGAGGAGGAGGAGGAGGAAGAGGAAGAGAAAGAGGAAAACGAGGGGAAATAAAAACAAACAAGGACATAACAAACAACAACAACAGAAGCATATGTGTGTGTGTGTGTGTGTGTGTGTGTGTGTGTGTGTGTGTGTGTGCGTGTGTGCGTGCGCCCCAGTTCGCTCAGTTGCATACGGACAAGAAGAGAAATAATAGTCGAGTGTAAAACCGGAAACACACAGAATGGCAACACACGGCAACTCTCTCTCTCTCTCTCTCTCTCTCTCTCTCTCTCTCTCTCTCTCTCTCTCTCTCTCTCTCTCTCTCTCTCTCTCTCTCTCTCTCTCTCGCTTTGTGTTAATCAATCCATCCACTCAACATCTAACGCCCAGCTGACCACTCTCTCTCTCTCTCTCTCTCTCTCTCTCTCTCTCTCTCTCTCTCTCTCTCTCTCATAAAAAGTAGTAAAAAATGCCGTTCAACCTTTCACGTTCTAGAGCCACTTGCTTTCAAAAGGACACAGGTGAGAGAGAGAGAGAGAGAGAGAGAGAGAGAGAGAGAGAGAGATAGACACACACACAAACACACAGAGAAGCGAAAGAGAGAGAGAGAAGATAAAACAAAAGAAAACCAAAAGATTAAGAAAGAAAGAAAGAGAGAAAGAGAGAGAGAAAGAAAGCATCCTTCACACAGAGATCAAGTGACAGAGACGAATCAGAGAGAGAGAGAGAGAGAGAGAGAGAGAGAGAGAGAGAGAGAGAGAGAGAGAGAGAGAGAGAGCGTTCTGAGGCCACACGGGTTAAAATTCACGGGCTCAGAGGAGGAGGAGGAGGAGGAGGAGGGAGGGGGAGGAGTTTAAAGGGGGAGGAGTGTAGCGCGTGAGAGGGGAAAAGAGGGGAGGAGGAAGAGGAAGAGGAGGAGGAGGAGGAGAAGGAGGAGGAGGAGGAGGAGGAGGGTAGAGGTGGAATGCATAAAAAGGAGGAAGCGGAGAGGAAAGGAGGGAAGAGGAGGAGAGAATGGGAGGAGAGAGAAGAGAATGGGAGGAAAGAAAGAGGAGAGGAGAGAGAAAAGGAGAAAGAGTGGAAGAGTAAAGAAGAAAATAGAGGAGAAAGAAGAAGAAGAAGAAGAGAAGAGAAGAGAAGGAAAAGAGAGAATGGAAGAGAGGAGAGAAGAGAAAGGGAGAAGAGACGAAGAGAAAGAAGAGAGAAAGAGAAGGAAGAGAAGAAAGAAAAGACGAGAGAAAAATGGAAGTAGGAGAGAAAAAGGGAAGGGAGAGAAAGAAGGAAGGGAGAGAAAAAAAGACAAGGGAAAGGAGAGAGAAAGAAGGGAGAGAAAAATGGAAACAGGAGATAAAAAAGAAAGGGAGAGAAAGAAAGAAGGAAGGGAGAGAAAATGATAAAGAGGGGAGATAAGGGTCACACACACACACACACACACACACACACACACACACACACACACACACACACACACACACACACACACACACGGAAACAGAGAATAAAACATGTGGAAAGAGAGCGAGAGAGCGAGAGAGCCGGATGCTGCCCCCACAGAAGTGCATTTCATCTTCCTTCCTCCTCCATTCTCTCTCTCTCTCTCTCTCACACTCTCTCTTACAGTGCCAACAAACACCACATTCCGCCATTAGCAAAATCAATTTACCTCACTCTCTCTCTCTCTCTCTCTCTCTCTCTCTCTCTCATTTATCGTTATATTCAAAAACTAAAACAAAACACACGATTTTTTTTCTATACTAATAAATTACTTTCATTTCCTCTGCGCACGCACACACACACACACACACACACACACACACACACACACACACACACACACACACACACACACACCTGTTATTCAATTAGCTTACCTGTGTTCACCCTTTAATCTCTCTCTCTCTCTCTCTCTCTCTCTCTCTCTCTCTCTCTCTCTCTCTCTCTCTCGCATCCTTCCAATTTCGTTACTTTTTTATTGTTTCATTTTTATTTTTCGTTTTTTTTTTCTATCTCCCTTTTTCATTTTCCCGTTCATGCAGTTTTCTCTCTCTCTCTCTCTCTCTCTCTCTCTCTCTCTCTCTCTCTCTCTCTCTCTCTCTCTCTCTCTCTCTCTCTCTCTCTCTCTCTCTCTCTCTCACACACACACACACACACACACACACACACACACACACACACACACACACACACACACTCCCTTCTTCCAGTCTTTTTCTCTCCCATCTCTCTCCCTCCTTTCCTCCTTTCCTCCACATTCCTCTCCCTTCCCTTACTCCATTTCCCTCACTTCAGCCTCACCTCTCCTCTCCCTTACCTCCATCTCTCCCTCTCTCTCTCTCTCCCTCTCTCTCTCTTAAAGGGGCGAGTGTGGAGCTGACAGGGAGTGGCAGTGTGTGTGTGTGTGTGTGTGTGTGTGAAAGTGAGTTAAACTAATACACACACACACACACACACACACACACACACACACACACACACATACACACACACACTCCCGTAATCATCATCATCAATAATAATAATAATAATAATAATAATAATAATAATAATAATAATAATAATAATAATAATAATAAGTAATAAATGATAACAATAACAGCAAAGGACATTTATCAGTTTACAGGACAAAGGAAGAGAAGGGGAGAGAGAAAGGGAAGAAGAGGAGGAGGAGGAGGAGGAGGAGGAGGAGGAGGAAGGGAAAGAGAGAAGAGGAGAAGATGATGATGGAATAAGGGACGTAAAAAGTAAAAAGAGAGAGAGAGAGAGAGAGAGAGAGAGAGAGAGAGAGAGAGAGAGAGAGAGAGACGAATGAGGGGACAATGAGGAAAGGTGATGAATGGGAAGAGGAGGAGGAGGAGGAGGAGGAGGAGGAGGAGGAGGAGGGGAAAGTAGACAGAGGATAATAATTAATAATATGAAATAAGAAAAAGAGGAATATAAAAAAAAATTAAAAAGAGAAGGAAGGAAAAGAGGAGGAAGATATATTAGATGAAGAGGAGGAGGAGGAGGAAGAGGAGGAAGAAGAGGAAGAAGAGGAAGAATAGACTGATTAATACGATATGAAAGAGAAGAGAGAATTAGGAAAAAGAAGGAAGAGAGAGGAGGAGGAAGAGAAATATTGAATGAAGGAAAGAGGAAGAGGAAGAAAAATTAGACGAAGAAAAGAAATAATAAAAAAATGAAGAAGAAGAAGAGAAGAAGAGGAGGAGAAAGAGAGCGGAGGAAAAAATATTAAATGAAGGAGAGAAAGAGGAAGAAAAATTAGACGAAGAAAAGAAATAATTAAAAAAATGAGCTGAAGAAAAAGATGAAGAGAAGGAAGAAGAGAAACAAGGGGAAGAAAATGAGATGAACAGAAAGAGGAGAAAGAAGACGAAGAACAGAAATATAATAAAACAGAAGAATAAGAAGGAGAAGAAGAAGAAAAGGAAGAGAAGAAAATATAGAAGAAAAATTACATAAAACAAAGAATAATTAAGAAAAGGAGAGACAAAAGATAAGTTAATAGACGCGAATGGATGAGAAGAAAGAGAAGAAAAAAGGAAAATGAGGAAGAGGAGGAAGAAAAAAATAATAAAAGAAGGTATAATATAAAAAAGGAAGAAAAACAAGAAGAAAAAAGAAGGAGGAAGAGGAAGAAAAAATAAATCAAAGGAGGAAGAATATAAAAAGGAAGAAGAAAAGGAAGAAAAAAAGGAGGAGGAGGAGGAAGAAAAAATAAATAAAAGAAGGAATAACATAGAAAAGGAAAAAAAACATGAAGAAAAAAGGAGGAGGAGGAGGAAGAAAAAAATAAATAAAATAAGGAAGAAGAAAAAGAAGCAAAAAAGGAAGGAAAACGAAAACAATTGAGCAAAGGAAGAAGAAGAAGAAGAGGAAAAAAAGAAGAGAAGAGAGGAAAATGAGGAGGAGGAGGAAGAGGAGGAGGAAAAAAAAACTAAATAAAGGTTGAATAAACATAAACGTGGATAAAATTATATAAGGTAATGGATATGAATGTGTTAAAGAGGGCGTTA